>NC_141340.1:16865000-16905000 GCF_037954235.1 Aulostomus chinensis
ACTAAAAGACTATTACATATCAGGCCAAACATTAAATAAACCTCTATGTTTTTAGCCTTTATTTGAAGAGGAAAAAGTACGAGTAAAGTTGAGAGAATATCTTTGTAATTGTAGTCTTTTTTTTTATTTGATAGAGCCAAACAAGACCTTTGACATAATCTATGATGTTGTTTCAAATAAGCCCTTTTTGCAGTAACTCTTCATAGTAGACATTAAAAATCTTTATGTAAATGTCAATTCCTAAATAGCTTTTGTTTTCCAAGACCATTGGTGTGTTCGATCAGGTTCTGTCTACCAGCGTGATGTGAAATTGGGGACATAAATGCAAAATACAACGGTTTTTGACATTGAGAGAGGAATTGAGGAATGACAGACGAGTGAAGTAATGTTTAATTTGTGCAGTTTTTATATCCTGTGATGTTGGAGTCCAATATTTGCTAAAATGCTCGATGTTTTGTTTTGTCTTTTGAATTAATATTCAAAGTACATACTCAGTGTATAGAATTTGTTCAGAATACTAAATTAAATGAATAGTGCTGCGCGGCAAATATGACTCTTCAAATAAGTCCAGTGATCGGCATCGGCAGTTATTGATTAAAGTGATCAGTGATCGGCCAACTGGCCCAAAAAAAATGAAAAGATCAGAGCACCCTCACTATTAATATTCTTAACTTTTATGTAGTACAATGAGAAATTTCACTTTGATGTTGATGCTCTCCGTCATTTAACCATAGAGAATGTGACACAGCGCCACTGACGTGTGTGAGCTTTCAGTGCAGGAGGGAGAAACATTTTTTTCAGTCTCTTTGTACCTTTTCCCGAATCCCATCACTTAGCCTGACTGGGATTGTCCCTCTGTAAATGGAAGGGGAATCCTGTGGGAAATCAAGGCTGGTAATAATAAACCAACCTACCATGAAGCCAAGTCCATATTCAAAGCATGAAGGTACGGTGGCGCGGCGGCTCAGAAATCCATAACTTATTTTTTTTTTCCCACCCAAACTGTAATTCCTGATTGCCATCATTCTCTCGGCCTAAGGCACATGCTTTGATTGATTACATTGCTGCCGTAAAATATGGATCAGGCTTTACATGTTTCTGGAGCTGGCAGTAGTCAGAGAGCATTGTGTGTCAGCATGGCTCGGGATGGGCTGCAGCCAAACTCCAAGTTCATTTGACATTGGCCTTCATTAATTGAAGCGGTCGGTCTAGACGGGAGCTTTTAGCGGTTCAAAGTAGGAGTCAGCGTAGAGGTGAGACAGGTTAATTTAAAAAAATCTGCCATTTTTTTTTTTGCTGTTCAATAAAGCAGATAGGGTGATTATATGTATAACTCTGACCTTGATGCAATTCACGCATATTATGCTTCGGCCTGTGTTCATTACAGACACAAAAAAAATATGGAAAGAATTTTTTTTTTTTTCAAGATTTCTCCTGCATTGATATGTTGTTATGTTGGAGATTGAAAACGATGCACTTGATGGCAAACAGTAACAGCATATATTGTGCAAAAAAAATGGGCACATTTTTTTTTAGCTCTTCTGATTGGCTGTTTCCTGTCTCATCAAAGCAACTTTCGAACCTGTGGTTAGGCTGATCTTAATCTCTGTCTCACGCAGCAGCAGCAGCAGCAGCAGCAGCAGCCGTCACTCAGATATCCTTATGCCTGTGGACAGCACCCAAAGCACCCCAATCTCATTGGCTCCTGTTGAGAGGACTGTGGCGACAACAAATTATCTGATTCGACCCTGGGCGGGTCGGAGTATAGTATTGTCTGCTGACGTGGCCTTCATTCACGCAGGGCCATGGTTGTGAGGAAAGAGACTGAGGAACAGAGGTCGCCGGTGCTGCCTCTGTCAGTCGCTGACATATCTCTGCACATGGTCGCTCTGCAAAATACATTTTCACAGTCAAAGTGGGAAGAAAACAAAGACAACTTCACAATGTTCTTTCTTCATTTTGGCCTGAACTAGACATCATTCTGTCTGTGGCAGCTGATTATGATGTCCATTCTCTCTTATCTGCCTAGTTCTGGTTGGCTTCTAATCAGCGGCCAGCACTCCACTGCCATTCTCCGTGTTCCATCTCCTCAGATGACCACAGAGCACACTGTTTGTTTGTTGTTGTTTTTTTTTTTCCCTTTTCCCCCCAGGCAGCCCCCTTCATCTTATTTATTTGACTCTCTGTTTACTCTAGACAATAAAAAAAAACAACAGTGTTTCAGGAATGAGCCAGTCTGCAACAACCTCTACTGGGTGTAACAAATTGTTCTTTTTAATCAGAAGAGAGGCTTTTTTTGGTTTTTTTATTAATCGTATGTTTGTTCAGCTTTTAGCAAATTCATGCACCAAATGGAAAACTAAGCAATGTGCTTGGAGGTATCTCCCTCCCCCCCTTTTTCTATTTTTAACAGGGCTTTTGGCACTGATGTCATCATTCTATCAAACTACCTCATAATTCCAGTGTCCTGTTTGATTTCCATTTGGATAGCGAGTTCAAAGAAATGTTGAACTGGTTGACTTGGAAGCACAATTATGTTTGCAATTATATTGATACCTACAGCAAATTAATGTGGCGTGAATTAACACCCCAAAACTTGGACAATTATCTCTGCGATTGTATTTTTCTATTATGGGTCAAGAGTCAACATAATAGATGGGCTATCAGTGGTTTTTCATTCCTGCACAGAGAGTCATTTACTGCACTTTGATTAGATTCAGACACATTCTGCCCTCCATCTGCACTTCAGAACAATAGAGCCTGTTTTGATGAGGGGGGCATTGAAAAGAAAAATCCATTCAAGGCGGCTGAATAGGAAAGTAAGAGAGCAAATACATTCTGTTTCATCAACCATGGTAACAATGCATATTGAAGAGGCAGGCTTTCAAACTTTTAAGTGTGTTGACTTCAAAATGAGTGTTTGGGAGTACAATCCCTCCATCGCTACCCACCCGCCCTCAGGTAGATTAAACATTGACAAACATATGGGGAAGGAGTCTGCTGGCTTTGTTGGATGAAAATAACAGCACTCTTGGATAAACAGCGAGATTTATTCAGTGCAGAAAGACAGGACTTGAGGTGATCTGACAGGCTGCTAGCAGTTCACACCGGGCATTTCATTTTCACAATATCAAGTTTTAAATCAATTTCCTGACATGACAGTCTTCAGCATTCATGCACTGAATTGAACAGTATTTTGCGTTAGTTACTCTTGTAACATGTGGTTTTCTGACTCAATTTAGAGACAATGAAGGACAAGCAAAAAGAGAACAAAAGAGGTTGACATCCAAGTATGCTAAATGAAAGACTAGCATCGTTTTTTTTGTTGTTTTTTTTGACACATCATTTTCTTGAAGTTGTGGTCAGTCAGTGGATTGGTGGTTGAACTCTAATTGCCCCAAAAGCTTCATCATTAGACCGTCTAGACTGTCTGTTAGCCAGGAGGAAATGTCAGTGTACTGCGCTGTTATGAAGAACAAATGTTCATAGTTCAAGCTGTGCTGGGTACATGGGATGTCACTTGCTTCTTTCAAAAATAGAACAGAAACCGAGAGGCACTGTAAGATCGTGCAATCAAAGACGAGATAAACTAAGAAATTACTGACACATTACGGAGTTTATCTACTTTTTTGTTCTAATTATAAAACTTTGAATTTTAGAGCAATATAGTTATATCTCCCTGGGTTGGTTCCATTAAAAGCTACTGTGTCCTCTATGTCAAGTACTGTCAAGTAAAAGGAACTGAGAGAAGGGTGGTAATTTGGGCTGTACAGTAATTACGTTTAGCGTGGGCAGCACTTTCCTCATATAAAATGCAGGAGCATGAATTGGCTTATGATGTAGAGTGTACAGTATGTTGGGTACAGCAGTTGGGTGGTCTCCCAGGGGGAAGTAGGGGCTGGAGAAAAAGCAGTCGAATGACCCATTTCTCAAAACAAATGTTTACATATCACTAATTTTCTTGATTTGCTGTTTTACTCTAAGATCGTATATCATAATAGACAAGACCGGCTTGGGAAGTTGGCCACACAACACAGGACATTTTCCACTAGTTCATTCCTTGATAATATTAGGATTAGGCTGCATAATTCCGGATAGCTGGTTTGTCTCAAAGACAAACATGCTTGGAAAAAAATGCTGATTTAAGCAGGGGTAGATAGAACTGGGATTGGTCCTTGGGTGAGGCATGCAGCGCTGCTCTGGAGAGGATGTAAATGCAGGGAAGGATTTTTTTTTTCCATCCATCCATTTTCTACTGCTTATCCTGTTCTGGGTCACGGGGGGGTGGAGCCTATCCCAGCAGCTTTCAGGACAGGCGGAGTTCACCCTGGACAGGTCACCAGTCCATCACAGGACCAACACATAGAGACAGACAACCATTCACACTCACAGTCACACCTACGGTCAATTTAGAGTATCAATCAGCCTCGTCCTCTCTTGATGTCTTTGGACTGTGGGAGGAAGCTGGAGTACCAGAGAGAACCCACACAGGAACAGGGAGAACATGCAGACTCCACACAGAAAGATCCTGTGCTGTAGCCGGGACTGGAACCTGGAACCTTCTTGCTGTGAGGAGACAGTGCTGACCACTGCACCACTGTGCAGCTAATATTTATTTTTTGGGGGGGATAAAATGCCAAATGAGATTCGTTATAATTTGGAAAAAGTCAATGTGACCCATTCCAATAATATATTATAAAATCAAACGATAAACAAAACATAATATTTAAATACATCATTTTGGAAAATTCTGCTGGTGGCAAAACCTAGTGACAGACAGTACACGTTTACTAGCTAAGAGCAACCGCTAAATGCAGGTTTCATATAGTTAACTCTAATTTGTGACACAAATAAAATAAGGAAGTAATGTTAGAGAAAATCTTGAATACTGAAATTAGTCTAAAAACATAACATCTGCAGTAACACACTGATAAACCCATCCCAACAAAGGCAGAGATGTAAACAAGCACACTAGTTAACACACAAATACCTGCACATACAGATACTGATTCTCACACACACACACACACACACACACACACACACACACACACACACACACACACACACACACACACACACAGATACTGTAGCCCATGCAAATGCACACCCACAAAATGTAATTCATTCATCAGCACGCACACATAGACAAGCACAAACATACATACAATATGCAGGATCAAACCTTTACAGTTTAAGTGAACAACATAATCAATGGTATCAGAAATTAAAGCTATGACCTGGATTTTACACAACATCTCACAACATGAGAAGAGTGGATTGTGGAAATATTTTATTCCTTCACACAGAAAGAAAAAGACAAAAGCTGAGTCATATCCTTAAGCATTTATGCTTAATATCATCTTGTTGAAATGTACCTATTGGATTTATCATGTCTGACTCCTGAGGCCTGGAGAGGTTTCTTTGCTTTAGATTCATGTCGCCAGTCTAGCCAAGCCCATTATCTCATACCCAATGTCAATATTGCCATTTTAATGAATCTAATTAGTCCATAAAACGCCAGAGGGCCTTGAGATCCCAGTGGACTTCCGTAAACCTGTGGTAACATCATTGTCTGGACTTTCCTGGCAGAGACCTGACATCACTTTAGCCAGATGGCAGGTGAAAGGGCTTCTGGGAATTTGTGTTTCCCCCTCATTTGAGGCTTGTTTTTCATTTCCTGACTTTACAAGCCAAAGTGAGACCACACTGTGTGCGCATCAGTTGATTTTCTTCACACTGCGCTTTGTCTGTGGCAATGCAAAAATATACCAAACATACATAGAAGCTTTTCGATGACTGCATATCATGCAACATTGCATCAGGCCTCCATCAAAATCTTATTGTGCAGATAATGCAGAGAAAATGGGATTTTTGCCGGCTAAAAATAAACAAGGCAGTCTATGGGTAGGAAGTGGGAATTGGGTTAATCCAGCGCTGAAAAATGATGATTGTTTGAAATACGATTACTGTTATTAAAATACACATACATGGGAGACAGACTTAGGCTGCAGGGGATTTTTGCTCCGCTCCAAACTTGTCAATCATCTTTCAGCAGCAGGGGTGGGGGTTATGGGGGTGGAGTGGGGTCAGAGGCCATTTATGACCTAAGGTAATAGGGATGTGTAGCACCAGAGGGAGGTTACAAACTTGTATTATCTGTGTAGATGTGTGTCATGCTCACAGCAGGGGTACAACATCTGGAACGTGTGAGCAGTCTGGTGGCTGCTGCTATAAGGTCACTCTAATGGGAGGTCAATTCTCCTCCCTGTTTCTGCGCTCAGTATCCACCTTCCTGCTCCTACTATGCCAATTCTCCTCACTCCTACGCGTCGTCATGACTGAGTCTTGTTGGCTACACACATATGAGCATTCACATTGAAATAATCTGCGAGACAGAAAGGCCCGTGGAAGGCTCAGTTTTGTGGAAGTGGTCCCTTGGAGAGGAATAACATGGATTAAGAGGAAAGGATGGAAGGTGAAGGTTCTGACAGTTTCCCTCCTTCCTTCCTTCCCCTCCCTTGTTAGAGGCCTTGACAGATAGAACAGTGCCGTTGTCTGGGTTCTTTAATGGCTCTTAGAAAGCTGGATGTTTTAATGATACTGCAGGATTTCTCTCATGACGGGGAAATAACAATTTTCAATTTCCTTACATTCTTGCAACAGAAAAAAATGTGCAGGAGACGAGACCACAGTCTATAATAATTCATTTATAGTTGGATTGTTACTCTGAAATGCTGCTCTGTTTATCTAAACAAAGGTTTACCATTACCTTCAGTGACATATTTTCTTGCCATTTAAGTTTGTATTTGTTTACTCTCAAAAGAAAACATTATATCTCAATCAGGATTTTGCATTTAGTAAGTTGGTTCAGTTGTATTAAGTCAGTTGCTCGAAAGCTCCCTGGACATGAAAATAAACAAACCTCCTTTCCATCCAGAAGTCTATTTGAGATGATCCAATTGCATTCACTTGTGACTAAACATAAGGGTTTTTTTTGTCATTGTTTTTTGTTTTTATCTTAAAACAAAGGCAAACACAATCCACTGGCATTTTATAGATATGTCAGCCCATCCAAGAGGACTTAACAGCATCCTATACCATTCATGAGCTTAACTCCAACCACAAATGAAGAGGGTTAACATTATCTTGAGTATACTTTTCCCCCATGAAGAAATGATAATGAGTTGTGTTGTTGATGTGCATAATTGTTCTTTTCCAGGCCAAAAAAAAAAGAACGAGCAAGAAAAAAAAAAAAGTATTTTTATTTCTCGACTGTTTTTTTTCACAGAATACAGGCCAAGATGAGGGAGCTCCGGGAGAGGCAAGCAAAGGAGAGGGAATATGCTGAAATCCAAGACTTTGTCAGCCCCACCACCTTAAGCTCAGATGAAGAGCACACCTATGCTGGTATAGGATCGTTTGACTCATCAATTGACAGCAGCAGTCATCACCACTACCATCTCCCTCTGAGTCCCCAGAGTCCTCACCTTCCCTTGAATCCTGTCAACAAAAGTATGCCCCTAGAGGCTCTGTATGCCCAGGTCAACAAACCGCGGAGTGGACGCTCTGCAGCTCCAGAAAGGTAGGTGGCACTCAAGGAAATACATTTATATATGTGTGCGTGTGTGTGTGTGTGTGTCTGTGTGTGTGTGGGGAAAGCTAACCAATCTACCGTCACAAACTTTGTGTGCTGTGTTACACTTGGCACCAGTTCATTTACACCTCATCTATAATGCATGAGCTACGTTATTGTGTTTGTTGGGATTGTCATGGATGATGCGTATTGCTCACTTGCAATCAGGAAGGTTGAATCTATTGGCGAGGCAAAAAATACAACAGTGGCCTATCCATAATTCTCCATGTGTTACTGTTTCATACAGTATCAGTGTCTTTTTTTCATTATCCTTGGATCAATGGTAATCCTCCCCTGCTGTAAACCTCAGATGCTGTCACTCTGCATGTGAGTAAAGCTTTTTTGATTTACTCCCAGCTTTCATGTCAACAAGACAACCGTCTGATGAGCTGGCAATGCAGCATTACAAACCACGCATTGAGAGCCGCACAGGTATCTTTTTTTAGCTTTTGGGAAATCGAGAAAATAAACAAGATTCTGTGTTTTTTTTTTTTTTGCTTGAATCGATTAAGAAAAATGTTATCTGCAGTCTGTAATTGTTTTTGCAGTTTCCGTTGCATGGTCAACAAAGTCAACCCACCTACAGCTTGAATAATTTTATGTTAGCAAATCAGGGCGCCAACTGTGATAAACCAATATTATATATTTGGGATTTTTGCAGTATCCAAACCGTATGAATGCATGCACTTAAACTTAAGTCTTCACATTTTCTCACGTTATATACAGCATTCAACAGAAACATTGCCAGTTTAGCAGGTTTTTTTTGTTTTGTTTTTTAAGACTATGCATGGCGTTGGTTCTTCTGCTATGTATTTTTATGTGCGTTCCAGATGCCCTGCTGGTCATATCCAGTGGTGACAAGTTGGTTGTTCTGTTTTCCCAGAGTTTCCCTGGACCTTTCAGGGTATTATTACTGGAGTAAATCACCCCCCCTCACCCCCCCCGTGATTTACAGATGTCAGTTGGGTCCTTGCGACCTTTCCTAGCGAAGCTGAGGTAGTTTGGATTGTATGAGACTGAGACAAATCAGGTGTGTGTGTGTGTGTGCGTGTGTGTGTATATGCGTGTGCGTGTGCGTGTGCGTGTGTGTGTGTGTGTGTGTGTGTGTGTGTGTGTGTGTGTGTGTGTGTGTGTGTGTGTGTGTTGAGGTTTTGAGTGAGGTAGAATTGAGGGAGACACGGTGGTGCAGTGGTCAGCACTGTCACCTCACAGCAAGAAGGTTCCAGGTTCCAGTCCCAGCTCCAGCACAGGATCTTTCTGTGTGAGTCTACATGTTCTCCCTGTTCCTGTGTGGGTTCTCTCTGGTACTCCAGCTTCCTCCCACAGTCCAAAGACATCAAGAGGGGACGAGGCTGATTGATACTCTAAATTGACAGTAGGTGTGACTGTGAGTGTGAATGGTTGTCTGTCTCTCTGTGTTGGTCCTGTGATGGACTGGTGACCTGTCCAGGGTGAACCCCATCTCTCGCCCGAAGGCTGCTGGGATGGGCTCCAACCCCCCCCCCCCCCCCCCCCCGCAACCCTTAACAGGATAAGCTGTAGAAAATAGGTGGATGGAGGTAGAATTGCCATACTGTGCCCAACCCCCACCTCCCCATGGCAGTCGTACTAGATAAAGTATGACAAGGTTATCTGGCTTCTCTGATAACCAGAGAAATCCATGTGTCAATACAGTCAGGGATAAGAGCAGGCCACCAGTTGATGCTTCTTAAGTTTGGCATATGCCACATGTTTCGAGCCTCACTGAGTCATTGCTGCTGTTAACTGTTCCAAAGGAGATGCTGATGATAAATCTGACAATTGTAAAGATTTAATAATAAAGTAGAAAATAATCCAGGAAATATTTGATTTGCTTTCAATGAGTATGTTTTGAGAACACAAGACTGACAGTGAGAGAAGTGATGCCATTGACTCTCAATGGAATATCACACAACGTACGTACCATACTTTGGAAAAGCCTGAACAAAAAACAATGCTGTGATTGATCTCCTTTTCTTTGTAATTGCTAAATGGAATATTAATAACAATCTGCTCAGGGGATTATTCAGACTTTGATTTAAAAAGAATGTCTTATTGGTTTCCATTTTAATTTTTTGAATAATTTTCCAAATGTTGTTGCTTGAATTTATTCAGATTACATTACTTCTAATTGACCATCTGGTGAATGTGTTTCATTTTACAAACTTTTATTTGTCTTTTTTTTGTTGAAATTGGGGCAGCGTGGTAGTCGTGGTGGTGCAGTGGTCAGCACTGTCGCCTCACAGCAAGAAGGTTCCGGGTTCCAGTCCCTGCTCCAGCACAGGATCTTTCTGTGTGGAGTCTGCATGTTCTCCCTGTTCCTGTGTGGGTTCTCTCTGGTACTCCAGCTTCCTCCCACAGTCCAAAGACATCAAGAGGGGACGAGGCTGATTGATACTCTAAATTGACCGTAGGTGTGACTGTGAGTGTGAATGGTTGTCTGTCTCTATGTGTTGGTCCTGTGATGGACTGGTGACCTGGGGCTCCACCCCCCCAAAAAATTGAAGTTGGGATTAGTTTTATGCTCCTTTATATTTTGTGGCTGAACAGAGGGAGTCTTTGACAGACTCGAAACTTAAACTGCCACCTGAAAGCCACCTTGATAAGCACTGGCCTAGCTAGAGTGAATCACCTAGCAGTTCCCACCGGTTTGTTTACTGTCTCTAGACAACATATTCAGTCAAAGAGCAGATGTTCTCTTGCAGTTTACTTATTAGAGACTCTTGACTGAGGAGGGCAAGAGTTCCATTTCACAAGAAATTTGGTCCATGTCTCCAATTGCTTGTTACTGTACAATATAGTTTTGCATCTCAGACTCCTATTGTGTCTCTTGTGTTCTTACAAATTTCCATTCATTTAATGCCATAACAAAGGCATCCACCCATGACTCTGCAGGGCTTTCAAAGCTGCACTCTTGTTTATCTGCTACACTTCATAAGAGAAGGCTGCAGCTGGCTAAACAGCCCAGGTCTGTCTTTCTAATAAACCTTTGGTAATGGAGCCCTAATGGGAAGGTCACTGTGACTATTAAGCCGGAATGAGTCAGACCTGAACCTATAAACCCTTTGAGATATGAAAACTCCTGCTTTCTCTGGGTGGCCAGTGAATATGCACCCTCTGCTATATCAGATTTTACTGTTCCTCTGCAGGATCATGGTGCAACAAGAGCTCATTTGACAATTTATTACTAACCTCTATGTTATTAGAACTGGCAGCACCAGTCCTGAACCAACCAGTTTGTTGTCTGACAAAACTGAGGGCCACCAATAAAAATGCTGTCTTAAATTGTGTTCAGTTTTGTTAAAACCTTGTATAAAGCTAACATAAATATTAACTTTCACCAAAAGCTTGAATTCTGCTTTCTTTATTACAGGGTTTAAATGAAAGGGGGTCGTATACAAATTAACAGGGTCTTATTTTCAATAGTTTTGTTTCGCCTCGTTAAAAATTGTAGCAAAATGAAATGACCTAATTTCTCACAAGCGTTTAAGAAGCCAACCGTTCCATCTGCTGAGGGACCTTGGGGTTTGGGTGACTGGTGTTCGATGCTGCGTTTCAGCAAGACAACCTGACAGGTGCCAGACTCAGAGGGATTTGTGGGAAAGGAGCATGAAACAAAGCATCACCTTTGAAACTACAATTTGATTGACTGGTACTCCCATTACCCAGTGGACTTTCTAATGCTGCTTACACCATGAGCGAGAAAAAAGTTAGAGAGACACGGAGAGAGAGTGCAGGGGAAAGCAGGGAGAAAAAGATTTGGAGCTCACAGAGCTCAACCGCGCAAAGCCCTTGAAGTTCTCTGCTCAGCTGCTCTCGAGAGCCTTGCAGGCACAGAGAAAAAGAACCTAGAGATGCTCACCTAAAAACATCCCCTTTCCTTGCTCCTGCGCCACACTAAAATACAGTGTAAACCTCCACTTTGCATGGGGTTGAAATTGGATTATGAGGTAGCTAATGCATTTTTCAAAGCTGATAAAGGGTCAGGCTTTTCATCTCAGGTTTGTTGGAATATCTTCCCTTCTGTCTCACATTCTGATAGCTGGAAGGTGTTAACTTCTTCGATGGGAAACATTAATCTGCAGGGACAAATATTTCACACCTCAGATGAAGGGTCCTTAACAAATGTCCAATCCTATTTAAAGCCTGCTCCTGTGCGATTCAGAGCCAATTACTGCTTCAACAATATTTGGATCATCATCATCGCTAAGAGTGATCTTTGTTGTCTTGATTATTTTTTAACTCATCATGTATTTTGGATGAAGACACATTACATATACTTCATCAAGTGGGGCATGTAACCATTTGGTTTTATTGTGTGTTTGTCAGACTATTGGATGAATCCATTCAAGTAATGCAGACGGCAAAAAACAATGTTCAATCAGATGGTCTCATCCTTTATATTCTTTGCTTTCTCTAGTTTAGTGTCTGTAATTAACTCTGCAATCAACAATCTGTCTTTTTATAGTCTATATTTTCATTAAGATGCAATCAAAATGAGATTAGCAACAATTTCTGACTGCAACATCTGTAGCTTTGATTAAATCCTACCTCTCAATAATTCATTGGTAAACAAATGAATCTTTTACGACCCCTGCATCTGTGTGTAGATTTTAATAACAGCTTGTAAGTCTCTAATAACATTTATTGTTGTTCCCAGGAGAGTAAAATTGATATGTCTAGCATCAAGGAACAGTTTGCTTTAATGAGACACATACATTAGTGGTAGCTAATTAAATTTTACTAACCCCTTTGAATCTGTTTTTCTAGGGTGTTTTGTTTGGTATGGCCAACCTTGTGTAGGTTGCAAAGCTAAATAAGACTTAGGATTGATAATGACTATATCACCTTTAATTCGTGGAGATGTAAAAAATGGTTCTAGATTTTTTGTTTACTGTTATGTGCTGAGATTTTTCATTAGTCTCTGATTGTCCTAGTGTGGATGGCGGCACGGTGGTGCAGTGGTCAGCACTGTCGCCTCACAGCAAGAAGGATCTGAGTTGGAGCCCCGGCTCCAGCACGGTACCTTCCTGTGTGGAGTCTGCATGTTCTCCCTGTTCCTGTGTGGGTTCTCTCTGGTACTCCAGCTTCCTCCCACAGTCCAAAGACATCAAGAGGGGACGAGGCTGATTGATACTCTAAATTGACCGTAGGTGTGGCTGTGAGTGTGAATGGTTGTCGGGACTGGAACCTGGAACCTTCTTGCTATGAGGCGACAGCGGCGACCACTGCACCACCGTGCCGCCCAATAAAAAAATATATCATAGAAAAGGGACAATGTGGTGATGGGGTGAGTCCTGTGGAATGTTAGCGCCTGCTGAAGAATCTGCAGGTGTAATGAATGACATTTGGTGAATCTTTGGGTCAGCTGTTATCAGTATCATTAGGTACGTCCGCTACACCTGGTAAACCTGTGCAGGCAGTTTCAGTCACTGAACAGCTTTGAAAGAGCCCCATGTAAACCTTGTAGATAGGCTACAAAACAAGGTTGCAAGTCCAATGCACACACACACACTGATTTCTGCCCTTTCCTCCCATCCTGCTCTGTACTATGGTGATAGTGCATCAAGCCTAATGCACCAAATGCACATCAGCCTTATCACAGGGGTTCTACAGAGATAGCGATGTGTATCTCCCAGGCAAAGCAAGTGAATTATTTTTCTGGTCTTTTTTTCATTTTTTCCATGCTCCCGCTTCAAAGAGGGCCCTGTGGGATGGATGTGATGAGATGGAGCACACAGAAGGCAATTTATGCTACGTTTGTACCATTACGTTCATTTAAGAAAGCAAACAGCCTGAAAGCAGATCGGGAAAGAGAGCAAGTGGAAGAGAGATAATATAGACCCACCTCTCCTTCAACTCTACATCAAGTGGATCAAGCTGATCAAGGTTGCCTAGTATGTGTTTTATCATTCCTTCAAGGAAGACATGCTATGTTAGCTAATGAAACTTCACAAGATGAAGGGACCTGGGGTAACTCGGCACATGAAAATGGGAACGGGATTTTTTTGGGGGGTGGGTTTTTTTTTTTGTCTTTTAAGGAGGGGTAGGAGATGCGTCTTTAGTAGATTCTTTTTGATTGAATAACAGCGTACAGCTCCTACTGCATGACCTTACTCTGTGAGAAACTCTTGTTTTTCCCATGAGAGATAACCTCATTTCATAAATTAATCACAGGTTCTCTCCACTAACAAAGCATCACAGCTCTCATCCCTGCTAAACCAAACACTCCCACACAGCCATGCCAGAAATACATCAAGTAAGGAATGTTAGCCAGTGGCAGGTGACCACTGAGCATGGCTTTGGACCATCAACTGTGTCAGCAGCAAACAGATGACTCTCATAGAGGGAGTGTTTGTGGTCTCCCATCTCACTTTAAATGCAGCTTGTAGAACACAGAGAATCGAAGCACGACAACGATGGCAACACAAACCAGGCGGATACAATAAGTGCTGATTGATCTAACGCAAAGTTCTATGAGTTTATAACATTTAATAGCAATGAACACAAAAGGAAAAGTGGAAAGTCGACAAATTTATATTTCCCTAGATAATCAAGTTAATATTAGTCCCTATGAAAACCCTGAAAATCACATCAGTGTGTGTATTCTTGATATATGTCAGTTTTCTAGACATTGAGCATGACCTATGATATTATACTGCAAGGCTCAAAGTCCTTGGGAAAAAATGTTTTTAATTTTTTTTTTTTTTTTCTATTTGACTCTGCCTAGCCTCTCCTCCAACTGCAGATGTGGTTTACACATTGGACTTCTCATAATTGAACGTGCACTCTAGCAATTTAGGACCTCACTGCTGAGAGGCAGATTAGAAAATGTCCAACCTTTCCAGTTTGTAATCAAGGCGCTTTTTTTTTGTACTCACATGCCAAGACACACTAATAACCTCAGGGTTGTGCTCCCTCCAGATCCAAAGAAGACATTTTACAACTGTGTTTTTTTACAGAATTTTTACAGCTGCTACGGCAGACTAATACTTAAGTAAACTGACCCGTATTTGTAAAATTGGTGGAGCGCCACCTAAAGATTGTCACAGTGAACCCTAATCTCTGTCATTCTCCTGCAGTAATAACAGATCCCTACCGATATCTGCAGTGTGCTGTTTATTTAGAAGTTTGATACTGCCCAGTGGCCCCTGCATCAATTACCAGACTGTGTCCTGAACACTAAGTGGTTGCTGGGGTATAGCTATATCTATAAGTTCAAAGTCCATTCTAATCGAAAGCCAGCCGGTGTGGAAAGGGCACATAATTGAATTTGCCTTGACCAGCTAAGCCAACAAGTCTGTGCACACAACAGAGACAAACAGTTTTATGTTGTTTTTTGGCTTGTTTGTTTGTTTGTTTGTTTGTTTTTTCCTTTAAGAGCAGTATCTACATTTATTTGTATGACTGTGCCGTTGTTGTCAATCTTCAATGCCGATGGCCTGAACAAACTCTGCAAAACACATGGAACCCAGAGCTTTTGTAATTATAGAGAGCTGCATGGGTGTAGATGTCCCAAATCTACAGGAGCAGCCACCAACATATTCTCTCCACCCTAAGCCTCCCACCAATGTCTGAAACTGACTCATGAGGGGGTACTGAGATAATATTAGTGCCATTATGATTATTCTGTTTGGTCTTTTGAAAGTTGGGGGCAAATTAAAAAAAAAAAAAGTCACATTAAAAATAATAAATTGCCTCTGGCACATAATTGTTTTTATTAAATTTTTAGAGCTGCTCCCTGAAACTCAGTTGCTTATATCATAAGTCAGAAAACTCCCAAGTTCACTTGTTGTAAAGATTCATCAAGTTAAGCTCAGACTTAGCACCATTTTCATGATTGAGTTTGGCTGCAGGATAATCAATTCCTCTTCCCTTGATCATGGGAATCCATGAGTGTTCTGTTGTTGAAAAAAGATGAGATGAAAGCCGGCTTGGCCGCCTATCGCTATGAACCACCAAATCTGAGTGGAGTACAGCCTCACTAATTTAAAATGTGGTTAACATTGTTGCGTGGATTCATTATCAACAGCGATTGTATTGCTGTATTTGAGATATGCTGTCAAGAGGCAGTGTTGCATACCAGGAAAAAAATAGTAAAGGGAGTGCCTTTGAATCAGTTGAATTAAAAAAAAAAAAAATCTTCTTTTATGGTTTCAGTAGAAATGATCTGTTGTTGTTTTTATTGTAATATCTGTGTTCATTCAATATCTGACATGTCAGCCGAGCTGTTGAAAAACCGCCAAGTAAACGCTCATTTCCAGACTGTTACAGTACACTACTGTACTAACTACACACTACTGGCTCATACTGTTGGTACAGATTTAAATCAGATTATAACAAGGAGCGCTCAGGGGTTTCTTTGCATGTGTCTCCATTTAGTACATGGTTTGCTGGGACCCAGGCACTGCTTCAGTGCCCCTCAAGCAAAATTAGACATGTGCTGAACTTCGTTAGGTCACCTGAGCCGGACCTGTTTGAGCTCACTGTGGGACCAAATAAAACCCTGTAGCAGCTACTAGACATTTCTAATGCCATCAGCATGCCTGTAAAAATGCTTTTAGCCACTCACAGCAGAGTAATAGCAGCACATGGCCTTGTTTGTCTGGTGTAATGGCACCATGATGTCATCACAGATCATCATGGAGCCAAAGGTCTTAAAGCTTGGCCTGCTTTCAAAGAAAAGCGGTTGTATTTGAGGGAATCATACACCGTAAATATGATTCAATTTTCAGTTTCCCCACTGTGATTGGTAGAGTTTGTGTCTTCCAGACAAAATTACTGACGGAAAGGCATTTTAACCTTCCATCCATTTTCCATACCGCTTATCTGTTAAGGGTTGCGGGTGGGGGCTGGAGCCTATCCCAGCTGACATTGGAGGAGAGGTGGGGTTCACCCTGGACAGGTCGTCAGTCTGTCGCAGGGCCATCAGGAGCAATTAGGGGCTCAGTATCTTGCTCAAGAATACTTCATCATGGTCACCGGGAGAGGTGAGGATCAAACCAGGGACCCTTTGGTTGCTTGACAGCCACTCTACCTCTGAGCCATACGGCCCCTTACATTTTAACCTAATCAACCTTATTGAATTGGTTTACTGATTGGATAGAATACCATGCCTTTTCTCTCTCAATAATTCATCTATTTTAAGATAAAGCATTATAAAATAAAGTTGCTCGCAGTGCCAGTGCAATTGTCAATGTTAATTAAAATGTGTATCTGGTATTTCACCCTAACCACCTCAAAGTAAAGCTCCAGTGTGGCTGTAGGCGCTACCATTCTATAGCTCCTCATCATCCTCAGCTGATGGTCTGGTCCCGTTTAGAGCACACCACTAACACTTGTCTTCAGTACTGTAATTAGAGGTAAAGTGTAATCCCTGTATGCTCACTTCAAGGCCAACCCACCTTTACAGGGGCCTGTTTTGGTTGACAGCAGAGAGATCAATTAAAATCCACATTTTATTAGTCGGAAGTTGTAGCCTGTCCATTGTGTGGTGGCAGGGGTTGACTTGGTGAAAAATGTCAATGTTCTGTCAAATGTTAAGACTCTTCCAACTATTTAATAAACAAAAGCGATGGTCGTATTTAAGACAGGGGGATTTTACTAGAAATGCATTTGTCTCTTTAAAATATGTCTTAATATGCTGAAGTAGAACACGAGTTATGTACATTAACGTTCTGTCAAATCCTGTCCTTTCCCTCTATCTTATCTGTCCTCCATTGTGAGGCAGTGAATGATCTATAGTGGTCAGCATGTTGTCTTCTGCTTCACCCTTTCACTCTCCACCTTCCATTTCCCATCTCTGTCTTTATTGCTGTCTTTATACCCCCATTTTCCACCAGTGCCAGGGGTACATGAAACCCATCTACACAGCCCTAATGAGCATGTTCACTAAAGCACTGATCCATCAGAACAAAGACAGGCAGAGAGAGAGTGGGAGCAGGATGGATGAAGGGGGGGAGAAAGACAGTGGAGAGGGGGTTGTTGCACTGGATTGTATCCTTGAATGGCTTAAGACTATAAACCGTACAGCCCCCTCTGTCATTGGATGCATTTTCCTAATAGCCACTTGGGCTGTTTCTGGGTCCCTTTGGAAATGGTAGGTTGGCGGGAGCGTAAGATGTGAAGGGTTGGAGGAGAAGATGTGTGTGGGTGACTGCAGTGAATAAGCGCTCTTACTCAAAATTAGAATCTCGCATGTTGGGATGTGGATGCAACCGTGAATGTGTTTTTACATGCATGTGTGTGTGTAGGCTGACATGTATGTCTGGCTTTCTAAGAACTAATTTTAACCATTTTATCGGTCTCATTTTGATACCACTTCAGAGGCCAGCATGAGGGATAAGACCAGGTTACACAGTTAAAATTGTAATTAGGTTTCGTTTCAGTAAACGGCAAGAGTTGGAGTGTTATGTGATGTGACGATTAGGTAAGGGTAAGGGTCAGGGGAATGCATTATATCCATGAATATCCTCATTAATATAGTCACATGAAAGTGTATGTGTGTGTGTGTCTAGGCACCCCTGGTCTCCAGTGGCAACCGAGATCCCCTGATGAACAGACAGACACACACACACACACACACACACACACGTGTGTGTCTATCTGTTCATACACACCCTGAATGTTGAACCTCCAAAGCTGATTAGTCAAACTTGTGATTTCCAATTTCAAACCCATGACACAAATCCTGTACTTAATATTCATGCAGAAGCAGTTTGGCCCCTTGCTGTCCTGTGTTGACGCACGGTTGTGGGCTGGGTGGTGGGTGAGTGGGGGGTTAAGGAGGCAGTGGTTTGGTTGTCTTTTAATCAGCTTAGTTAGGAGGATGGGGAAAAACAGGGGAATGACAGCAGAGGAGACAATAAACTGGGGTGGGGCTTTTTTTTTTCTAATTTTTCTTTTTTTACTTCATTTGAGCGGTAGCCCATTGTGAAAGTAGTCCAGGGAAGGTCTTATCCAGGGAAGAAGAGGGACGAGCTGAAAACCCCTCACACCTGTCCATGTTTTGTCACATTCAGTATGCTGGCCTGAAGGGGGGCCATGCAAATAGACAGGAAAATGTCTTTTGCAGTTTAACTGTTTACATCGCATGTTTTATAATGTGTGTTTGTGTGTGTTTTCCATGATTTGTTTGCCAATGCTTGTGTTAGGAGCAACTTCAGAGGTTCTACTGCCTGTGTGTCTCTGTCTGTGTCCTCTAACCTTGTAATCATCATGGCATGCTGTGCCATTGTCACTTCCCTGCACTGGCCAAAAGAGCTGGGGAGATGGAGGGATGAGCAAAAGGGAGGTATTATGGGGAAAGCAAAGCCACTGTCTAGTTCCCCTGCCTGGTATTTAAAAAAAAACCCAAAACATCCGAATTAGTCAAAGCTGTCAATCGCAGTAGATCTGGCCTTGTTAATGATGCATGTTTTTACCTTTCTTGAGGCTCCGTGTTCTTTCCTCCCTCTGGCAGGGTAGGTGAAACTTCCCAACCGCCCAAGGATCCTCACGACTAAAAACAGGATCTAGTCTATGGGCTCATGAAGATATTTGTATTTATATGCTCAACTGAGTTACAGTTTGAGGTCATTCATTCATTGACACTCTGGATTTCAGTTAAGGTCACTGAGGAAAGAAGGAAGTGTAATTTTCTCTCTTTCGTATATCCAGAACAAAAAGTCATTTAGTCCTACTGCTATGCTCATATCCGGGCAGAATATAATATCTCAACCCAACTATTTGACCCAGCCCAAGAATTTTCCACTTACAGTAGCAGCCATTTGTCCACTAATGACATATGCACCCGAATTGTTTTCTAAAGTAATATGCAGTATATGTAATTATTCACAATATAGTGATTCACAATTCAGTCATCAATATACCTCAGTTCTTGTTATCACGAATAAAAATAGAGTACCAGAGACAGCGATGGACGAGTCACTCCCTGATGTCAGTCAAACTCCTGCTTGGATTTCAGTCCCAAAAACTCCCGTCTGGCTCCCAGGGAATACTATTCATCCATGTCCCATTTCCTCTCGTGTGAAGTGTCACAGATGAAGTCAGACGGGAATTCCCCACACTATTGCCATAGTAAATGTAGACAATTTTCAAAATGTAACAACTTGTTGTGACTTTGTGGTCACACGCAGGTCAGACAGCATGTGACAGCATGGACAATACACATCCTCGATGGGAAAAAGCTCTGAGTTGAACAAGACAGCACTGACCTTTTTGTGTTTGTTTTTGTTTTTTTACGAAAATGGTACAAGAAAGAAATAGCCCTGGAATACACGATAGCAGGAGTTCACAAAACACAACTGGTTGGAACTGTAGACGCCTGATGTACTGAACAAAACCACATAGAAAAGCATCCGGGGGGAGCGCACCAACTCTTGCCAGTGCGCATGCTTGTCTTGTTTCTGTCAGAGCTGACCTGAGCTTCAGTCGATAAATAACTGTGACTACTAGATAGTCACTTATCCAGGAATGCATTCTGATTGCATCCTTCTCCACAGCTCCACAGTCCGGTGTGACTATCAATTCCTCTGGCGAAAGAGTTCGTGAAGAAGACTGATATAAATGCGTTAAAACTGACACAACAGGTGAGATGCAACCAAAAAGAGATTTGATGAATGCCGAGCAAAAGTCAAAGGGAAAAAAATAGCAGAGTACCTTGTTGAGGGAATGGAAAGGATAAAGATTAACGAAGAAAATGGTGAGATCAGTGGACCTCCACCTCCCAAAGGTGAAACTGAGTGCAGTGAAAAACACATCACCGTGCTTGTTTTCTTGTTGAGGCCACAGCTGTTGATTCCCATCCCATCATTCATTCCTCCCATCATGGAGCAGTGGGAGGTGTTTCCAGTTTCCACCTCTCACGATAACTCACCAGTGGAGATATGAGAACCAACAGCCTTGGACCAATACGGTAACTCTTCACTCATCTACCAGCCTCATCCCCGCAGGCCTGAGGAAAAAGAGACAGACGTGGATGATGTTGCTCCTTCGGAAGACTTTAGGAAAAATGGCACCAATAGAGTCTATGGGGGGTGTAATTCACCAGCCGGCTCCATGATACTGTGACATGGTTATTAGCCATATAAACTAGAGCTGTCACTGTGTCATTACTGCTCACGTTCACGTGAGACCGTCCACTTCTGTTTGTTTACTTTTTTCTGCTTGTTTGAGTCATTGCGTACACTTGATGCCATGACCTGTATGTTTTTCTGTTACTATCCAGTTGAGACGAAGCATTGTCATGTATATTAATTGAGTGACCATGTGGCAGCAATTTGTTGACAGCATGTTGAGACGGCTTAGGAGCTTTCTGCCTCAGTTGGTTCCCATAGATTTAGACGGTGCCTTGCACAATGACACAATTACATTGTTACTTAGGGGTAAATACGAATCAATTTGCAGATTTTTGTATTGGTTTTAGATCTGAAATATATGCCAAGGACGCCTGTCTGTAACGTGACAAACCGAACCACAATTATTCATGGTGCTTGAGAGCATTTCAGAAATCACCACATCTTTTCTGTATTTACTTAACTTTAAATCATAAACAGTGGTATTCAAGCACCGTGAACCACATGCCGACGAAGAATAATGACCGTGTTATTGCTGTTATATGCACAAATAATAGAATTGAATTGCAAGTACGTTTTAAAATGTGCTTTATGAAGTGGCGTTATGGCAATGATGTCTCTCTGATTACCACTGATAGATTTGCAAAATCAATTTAATAAACAAATAACTGACCCACTGGGGCACATATATATCCATCCATCCATTTTCTTCCGCTTATTCCTGTTAAGGGTCGTGGCGGGGTGGAGCCTATCCCAGCAGCTACGGGCAAGAGGTGGGGTTCACCCTGGACAGGTCACCAGTCCATCACAGGGCCAACACAGAGAGACAGACAACCATTCACACTCACAGTCACACCTACGGTCAATTTAGAGTATCAATCAGCCTCGTCCCCTCTTGATGTCTTTGGACTGTGGGAGGAAGCTGGAGTACCAGAGAGAACCCACACAGGAACAGGGAGAACATGGAGACTCACACAGAAAGATCCTGTGTGTGTGTGTGTGTATATATATATATATATATATATATATATATATATATATATATATATATAGTTTTTGTGTATTGCATCTCACTACTTTGAAGGTGGTAATGTGGTTTCTTTTGCAGTAGTAGTTGCTGTATTTTTTGGTATATCTTTATACAGTGACAGTGCACTTTTGCAATCAAACCTTCAGTCAGTCATGTTTTACTCTAAAATACTGTTTGCCATTAAGGGTGTTGTGTTGTGTTGTGTTGTGTAATGACACTGACAGTATCTAGTTTCTGAGCTGAGTAGCAGTTTGATGTATCTGTGACTCGTGTGATGAATAGACTGTTAGTCGGTATTAACACCTGTGTTAGACTGATGTACGTCCCCCCGCGTTACGACCAACAAAAAGATCTCATTCTCCCACTCATCATTACTCATTTCCTTCTGGTACACCAGTCATATGTCACAGCCTGTCCACAGATACGAGCCTGAGTTTTGGCCTGCATTCATCATGCAACTGCCAGCTTACTTTGGGTATGAGTTGTGGTCATACTTCGGACATAATGACAACAATGTGTACATCTGGGCAAACAGCTGTTACTGTATTTAATACCACTGTCACCGTTTTTAATGTCTTAGATCAGTTGATGGTTATTTTAATGACCTCTCATGATAACAGCACACGATGATCAATGAAATGAGGCTCAGACAATAACCATTATCATGACACAGAATTGCATGTCCAATACATTATATTCATTATACATTGATATAATTTTGTTGCAGCTCCTCTTGAATAGTTCATTTCATTATGTACCATGACATAATGTTGGATTCTTGTTCAGATACTATCGATCACGAAACAAATTATGAACTGGACCAGCTGGGTAAGTTCTTTCAAATAATGTCAAGTGGTGCATGGTTAAGGATGCTTTCCCTCCTTTTATCCATTGGTTTGTTCTTATTATTTTGTTAGACTGGATCAGTGGGTGTTTTGGTTGTTCTACCAGAGGGGGTAATCACATGCTCGTTCTGAAAACATTGATTCACAACTGACTAATATAAGTTAGCCCACTGTTTGGATCTATAAGTCAGTTCTAAAGAAATTCCCCTTCTGATTTACCCACATTTACCTTTCCAGAGTTTAGTACCTCTTCATTGTCAGCAGTCCCTTGTTGCCTCATCCTATGTGTCTCACTCCATCCCCTCCTGCACTCTCTTGTGACTCTCTTCTTTCTTCAAATGCATATATATACACACATGTTGGGCAGCTTAGCTGCCCTGAGGAGAAGCTGTCAATCACCTGTCAGGCTCCCAGGTCAATTTGCCATGTTGCCAAATGTGTTGTATCAACGTGTTCCCTGGTGTCAAGAGCCCTCATTATAGGCCAAAGGCTAAACCAAGGAAGTGAACAAGGTTCTCCTCGTCATTATTTCCAGTCCCCTATGACCCCCTATCCTCCTTGTGCTCTCTCTACCTCAACACTGCCATCCCCCATACCTGGCAATAACAAAACAACCTTTAACCAACCAGGCTGGCATAGACTGGGCTTCCCTGCAGGGCATGGTCCTCCCGCTGGTCGTAAATCCACTCTTGCTTCCAACTTCTCCTTTCTTAATGCTTTATTTGGTAGTTTTCTTCTCTCTCCTACTTCTTTCTCTTCCATCCAAGAGCCCTGAGGAGCCAGTGAAAAGAAAAGTGCTTGACAGGGGACATTTAGAGTGATGTGTTCCCACAATGCACCCTGCATGGAGTCCACTTTTGCCTGCCTTAAAATGTTAGACAGGGAACTAGTCTAGCACTTTGTTGGATACAGAAAGTGTGAAAAAAGGCAATTATTACTCAAGGGACAGAAAGTGTGTCAAGATAATACATAAATTTAGCAGATATCAAGTTGTGAGATAGGGATTTATCATAGTTGTGGGATTTACTGTTTTTCTGACCAGGCCCAAAGCAACAAAGTGTTTTGGCTTTTGCCAGGTACCATGACAGTAAAATCATTTTGGCAGCAGAATTCTATTACCTCTGATTGTTAATTCACAAATCAGTTAGGTGCCATTGCAGCATCTGTCTTATGAATGGCTTATAATTATCCCCCAGGTATAACAGAGCCATCCTTTTCTCTCTACCCCCTGTCCATATGCATGACGGCCAGACTTGCTATGGTTAGCTTAGACGGCTTTCCAGCACACAGATTCACACAATGAAACACAGCAAAATAGTTGCCAGAATTCTGCTAAGACTATAATTGAATTGTTAAAAGCATCTTGCAAGATATATCTCATAACCTTGCAGTTATTTATTTTGGGGTTTTAACCTTGCAAGGCTGTTAGGTAAACACTTTTTACATTATATGAGACAAGAAAGGAATAAACAAGGTTATGTGGGGACCTTGATAGCTTCCACTCAGCAAAGATCCAGTGTTTGCTTACCAGCCTGTCTAATCAGAAAGCAAATGGATCACAAAACACATATGTGCATGTATTAAATATCATGGTTTGTGGGATTTTGTCACGCTTACACAACTTGTCGTAAACAAAACACATCTTGCATTTATTTTGTGTATATATGGCTAGTGAATACAGAATCTGACATGCTAAACTGCCTTGTCGTTTTCATTTTTCTTCCTGAAACAGGAATACGGCAGACTAATAATGAGTTCGGGTGAATTTTCAGCTGGGTATTCATAATTGTTATTGCGGCTTGACGTTGTCAATTGTTTTTGTTATGTTAAAAGTTATACCCTCATTTTGCTGGGTAAGTGTAATCTTGTCATACCGTGGTTAAATATGGCACTGCTGGCACAGTCAAAATCACATTTGGCTCAGTGTGTGAGAACGTCAAGACACTTAACCCAAGGCCAATTCATCTTTGCCTCCTCCTCCTTTCATCTTTACACATACCAGTGTCTGGCTAAACAGCCCTACAAGTAAAACCGGCCCCTCACAGATAAGCCTCCTTCAGTCTGACATATGGTGCTTGACCACAAAGGGGGGGGACAAAACAGGAAGTGTGGCGGGAGAGAGTCAAATACTAAAGTGGTTTAAAGGAACACTAATCCTTTCCCCCCTACCAGGTGCTGAGAGAGGAGATAACATGTAAGACAATGGCAACGACAAGATCTCTCCATATGGATGTGTGCATGTATGTGTGTGCGCGCGCGCATGCGTGTGAGTTTTATGTGTGTGCGCGCGGGTGTGCATGTGTGAGAAGCAATGGGGAAGCTGGCAGTCTGAGTGACTTTCTGGCTTGGTGAATTGGAAAGGGACCGGCAGTGAAAGGGATAGAAAGTATGAGTGAAAGGGTGGAAGACGACTTAGTCTTTGTTTTTCCAGGCCTTAACAGGGATTAGTGGTTTGCTGACATTTTCTGTCAGTAGCCGCAATGTGAGGGCTGCTAAAAAAGACCACAGCTCAATGAAAGTGACCATATGAAGAGTGACCCTGCCCAGATTAGAGCATCACTGACAGATCTGTGTCTTACAGCTACTGGGAGAACTGCTACGGCTGCTGAAGACAAACATGTGGACCTACAAGTTTGGGGCTTGACCCCCACAAGCTATTGAAGGCCACAACTGGCCAATTTCTGGCTAAATTAAAACAGCTACTAACTGATATTTTAAAATAGTTTCCTAAAAAAAAAAAAAGCATTTGAATAACTAATTTAATCATTGATAAAATATATGTTTGAGAGTTGATATGATATTACTGTACTGTCATCTCTCTAATTTACCACTTCCCTTTGCCCTCATGTGTACACCGTTGCAACCTTGTAGATTGGGCGACAGTGCAATGGCTCCTATGAAGCAAATAGTTCACTGCATTAGCACTTCTGAGCCAATCGGATGGAGGGTATTGGGCTGTGCGCACGCAGGGTGCATTGCCTATGATGGCAGTATGGGATATTGCTGGTAAAACCCTTATACAAAAAGATGGTAGCACACAGTGAGCAAAGCCAGGTAAACAGCCAGCAGAGCTCACTTCAAAATGCATGTACCTCATTATGTGACACTGGTTTTGTGTAACAAGAGTATCAACATTTACACTGCTGATTGCAAGTCAGTTATTGAAGGCAAAAACAAATAAAGCCGGGTCTCTTTGCTCTCGGCCTTTTAGACCTGTACTTTAGAGTGTGTGTTTCTGCAGACAGGCATTAAGTTTTTACACTCAGTGCAGACATGGAACAAAGAATTCACTGTGGTTGCTGCCAGATTTATGAATGCCTGTGTGGGTGGTAGTACACTTTTATCAGGGTTTTATAATTAATCAAATGTGACAGGCCCCCACATAGCTGCACACTGGCATGTTTTTTTTTTTCCCCCCTTTGGTGATTTACAGAGAATTCTATGACAGAGGAGGTTATTTCTTTACTTTTATGGAGCTGTCATTTTCAGTTAAGGCGAGTCATAAAATGCTTCACTGTTGGATAACTTTTGATTGAAAATTCTCTGTGTGTTTGCATATCGTCACTGTCCAATGATAACCATGTATCTTCAAAAATCACATTTTTCCAGTGATAAAAAAGATCATTTCCTCACCAGCTAACTTACAAAGTGCACCCAAAATTATAATTTTTGCCTTTCAAATCCTTCTGAGTGAACAAGATGTGATGTTTCAGTTTCAAGGACAAACTTTTCATGCTTGGAAATTGTTGGCCCTCTCTCAGAAATAGATCAACAGAAACATAATATAGTAGTTGAAATAGTGAAGGTGAGGCACAGAGAAAGATAGGCCAAAGAACGAGAGAAATGACCCACGCTGTGATTGTGTGTCAGCTGTACCCTCACAATATCTCTTGTGTGCGCAGTTAGGAGTTTAAAAAAAAAAAAAGAATAGACGAGACGAGATGAGATGAAACAGGATGCCAAAAATGTCTCACCGAAGCAAAAAGGTCTTTGACAGCAATATGAGGGGCCAAGAGGACACAGGGTAGCCCAGACTGACAACAAGACATATGGCGTAACTGGTACTGGAACTGTTAGAAGTGCCATCTACCTCTGGATACCAACTTGATGCTTGTTGCAGCATGAGACTCATGATTCATATGACCTTCAACCATATTTCAGTCATAAGGTTTCAGGGAATATTTCTTGATATCGTCTACATTTATTCATTTTTTTGTTGTTGTTGTGAGGCTGCTGTGGGCCACAAGAACTGCATTTTTTTTGTTTGATTTTTTATTCATGCAATCAGGCTAAATACAAGTCATGTATCTTGTAGCCTCTCTTCTAGTCTGTATAACAGAGCTTTTCAACGAGGCACATCAGCTCTTTTGTGTGCTCACACAACACGGACGACTGTGAGGCTGTGCCCTGGTCTGTAGGTTGTTAAAAGAGTCATTAGCCAGTGATTCAAAGCGTAACCTTGATACTGTCACAATGATGATCTTCCAGGGTTGAACTGATGTCTCAAACTCAGAATGTCTTCAAAGTTGTATCACTTTAGAGAATAGCAGTTTAGAAGTGTCTAACTGGTTCAACACTGCATGCACTACTTAAAGAGTTTGTCGGCATCCATAGCCCCTTTCAACCTGCACCAAAAATGCAAATATGGGTGTTTGGGCACTCTGAAAGGGTTTACTCGGCATTTCGAACCACATCCAAGACCCTCCAAGCGACCCGGGTGTTTAGCGGCTCGCCTCGGCTCTGCTCGGCTCGCCTGCAAGTGTGATAAAGGCAACCCGCGTTGTCTCGGGTTTCTTGTGTTATGACCCGTTGACGTAGGTCCTTCCTGTCGCATTCTGATTTTGTCACTGTGCTGCCTGTCAGGCTGTCATTGTGGAAGCTCCGAAAAAAAAGACAAAAAATTGGGCTGGGCTGCGACAGCTGCTCACCTCTCAATGCAGTTTTGGCCCTCTGCCATAAGATGAGTCTTCCTGTTGATGTCCCCAGCTTGGACATTTTCCAAACTGCACCAAATTTGTATGCTTTGCAAAAGAGACAAAATTGCAAATGCACGCAACGACAATGCTAACATTCGACTCAATGACATCCATGCTGTAGTTTGTTTACCTCGTAGTGTTCCGGTGCACTTCTGTGTGTAATGATGATGTTGTCAGCGCGATGACGTACGAGAGAGAAAAACACAGGAACGCAGCCCTCACAGCAGGAGCCCAGACCCGCGTCTGCTGGAAGCTTGAATGCTCCCTAATGCCAGCAAATGCAGGTACAAAAACCCACACTGATACACGTGTTTCGGTGTGAAAGGGGTATAAGAGAAAACCCCAAATAGGAAAATATTGGTGAATCAAACAAATTCTCGAAAATCACAGGTATGAGTGAATGAGGACTGAATCTGTGTCTTCATGTGGTTCTCAACACAGGCTCAATTGCTGCTCTACGCATTCCCTATCTGTGATACCTCATTTGCTTCTCCATTCAGATTCAGATTCAGAAAACTGTATTTATTTCCTTGGGGGGTAATTAAGGGAGCTGAGAGCAGTACAGTTGCTTACATAAGTTACACAACAACATGCAAGGTGGGATCAGGACATGGCTGGCTGTGCCATAAGGACTTCCCAGCGTCACTGGAAAGGTCTTGCCTGCTCCTGATTGGTTCCTTCACAAAGGCCATCTTTCTTACTTATTCACTTTGCTTTTGGAAAACTGTCCTTTTATTTATTCAGTTTAGACCCACAGAGCTGCCTGTGTGCCTGACATTATAAAACATCTTACTGCCCTTGACATGAAGTATCGGGGAGGTGGATGCCATTTCTTTTTAATCAAGGCTTGTTTTGTTTGGATGCATAGACAGAAACATAGGCGGCGGGGGTGGGGTGGGGGGATCATTAAACGCCAAGTTTTGGAGTTTTTATGGTTGCGGATATCCTCGGGCTTGTCCTCAGCATGCAATGGAGATAATGTCACAATGACCACCTCGTGCAGCCTTTGTGGGAAGAATGAAAAAGTGCACGTTGCTCAGTGATTGTGCTCCAGATCCCCTGGGGTGTGTACCAGTGTGTGTTCACAAACACAAGCCAAAAATAAGAACTGAGAAACATGACAGAGCAAACTAGTTTGTGAAGCACTACTGACTGCTGTGGAGAACAAGCTGTGGCTTATTGTTTCGCTGAGAAATACTGTAGCTCATAATGAGCCATGAGTTTATGTGCAGTGTAGATAAGGGAAAAAAAATAATTCCCCCGGTGAAAGAAAAACCTTAGTAGCCATTTTCTTCAAGAAAGTTGTCTCTTATAGGTTGTTAACATGGGAACAACCACTACTGACATGTTACTGTTACAGTACAAAGCAAAGTCTGACAAATGACTGAAGATGCGCACCTACATTACCTTCCCTCATTCTACATCAAGAGTTTTCTTCTAAATTTGAGTGGGGTTTTTTTATTTTGTTTTTTTTGCTAATAATACAGAAAAATCTGCCTAGAAACGAGGTTCAAACACTGGTTAGAGGCTGGACCATGTGTTGTGAAGCAGTTTGACTTCAGTGTGAGTTGCAAAAATGCTGCAAAATCTCTGGTGGGACTGAGAGTGATTGAGATGTCATGATGGATGCTTGAGCAGTCAAGGATGTCCACCGCAGTTTGTTTTCTGTTGTGCACTCCCATGTTAAGAAGCAGCAGCCGTTCCATTCTTTGAAGTTGTCAATAGATTATTTGCAGTTTTCTACGTCTGCTTCTTTTTCATCGGCCTTCAGTCCCCTGTTGGATCATCCTTGCCAATCAGCCTGACGGTTGTGGATGTTTGTGGTTGTATGTTCTGTTCTGAGGAACCACGTTAAACAACTTCAGCATGTATGATTTTCCATTATTTCTTCCCACTGTACATTGCTGTGGTGACACTGAATGATTTTGCTTTCATTTCAGACACCAATTGGCATGTTGACTTTTCAATGCATGGAAGATGGAGGTATTGCTTCCACGCTGAATGGAATTTTCTATTTGAGACCGCTGTTCAGTGGTCAGCACTGTTGCCTCCCAGCAAGAAGGTTCCTGGCTCCAGCACAGGATCTTTCTATTTGAGTCTCCATGTTCTCCCTGTTCCTGTGTGGGTTCTCTCTGGTACTCCAGCTTCCTCCCACAGTCCAAAGACATCAAGAGGGGACGAGGCTGATTGATACTCTAAATTGACCGTAGGTGTGACTGTGAGTGTGAATGGTTGTCTGTCTCTATGTGTTGGCCCTGTGATGGACTGGTGACCCGTCCAAGGTGTAACCTGCCCCCCACATGACCCTTAACAGGATAAGCCGTAGAAAATGAATGGATGGACGGACCCTTGTTTTTTTTTTCTTTCTCTTTTCTTCCTGAAGTGGATCATCCCAAGGAGTTACCCTTCATAAATATTTATGCTTAACCACTTGTAGTACAGGGTACCCTCTGTGTTACAAACAGGTACTTGGGAGGTTTTTTTTGGCATGCTGCATACATGCCAAATAGCAAGACACAGAAAAAAAACAATAAGAAAAAATTTCCAGCTCACAGTTCCACTACCCTAGGACTTCTCCTGTCTTTCTTGATCTAAGGTGACAAGTGAGAGCTTTTGCAGACAGGAGAAGAAACAGCAGTATGGTCTACGGAGAAGGTGGCTTTGATAGTTGAAATTAATGAGGCTGGATATGTTTGGCACCGCTCATTATGCCGACACATAGACCCCAAACCCTGGGGGCCCTATGCTGTGCTTCTCGTCTTTATACTGGGATCGCTCTGTCTCCGAATTTAGAGCCCTCTCCACTTTTGTTTTGTTTTTTTTCTCTCTGTCTTTTGTTGCTCCTTTTTCTGTCTCCATTTCTGTCTCTCCACCCACACCCTAACCTCCATCTCTCAAACTCTTTTCTGTGGTGTGAGAGAGAGAAAATATAATCAGCCATGCATGGTGAGAACAATAAGTGTGTCATGTTGGGCTGACATAAAGCAGATACCTCTTCAAAGCCACCTTAACATTCCACTTCAGCTCTGACTGCATGCGTCTGGAGGGAGAAGAAAGGTTGGTCGGCTAAAAATGTTTCCTCTCTAGTGTCAAATGAAGCACTCGGGGCTAGAGGTTGTGCATCGCGAATGGTTTGGCTGATGTGTGTGCATGTGGGCTGCTGTCTTCTGCATGAATATATGTTCATAATTGAGAGTTGTGCAATACTCTATCCAGAATGAGGTAGCCAGTCCTTTGTGTGTGAATGTGTTGCAGTGCCATTGTGTGTGTGTGTGTGTGTTCGTGTTAAGTGGTTGATGGACCTGAGGTTGGTCCTGAGATAAGGGAAACATCTGTTAAGCTGTCTTTATCTCTGGCAGAGCTCCTGACACACCGTAGCAAGAAGCACCATCTAATCAGAGCAGACACAGTGTCGGGGTAGGGGCTCTAAGGTCTGTCCTGTCACAGCAGCACACACACAAACACACGCACACACACACACATGCACGCACAAACAGAACACTGTGATGCTCATAGTCTTCATATACACAGAGGGGTACAGTGATATTCTCTGCATTTCAATAAAGGTATGATGCTATACATGTCTTGTTTTTCTTAGTTTTTGTCTTTTTTATTTATGGATGGTGAATAATTTAAAAATCCATGTTGTTTTCATTTTTTTTCTATTTTTTTGTCTCTAACCCGTTGGTTTCTCCGCCTTTTCGTCTGAGTAGCCCCATTTTATAGCTGTTAGCTTTGCCTGCAGAAATTCAAACTTATTTTCCAGCAAGTCATCCTTGCTGCCATTCTGTGCCCACTGTCTTCAGGTTTTTCGTCAATGTCTAGCATCGCTAACCTCGAGTCACACACAGTACTTGCCTTGCTTGTTGTGCTCCTTGACAGGAACTGTCTGTTATTGACTGCTAGGGGTCTCACTGTATATCTTCAGTGTTTAGTTCAGGTGGGTTTTGTTTCTATTTTTTTTTTTTTTTTATAAATTGGGACAATTATTTTGAACTCTGTGTGTGTGTGTGTGTTTGTGTGTGTGTGTGTGTGTGTGTGTGTGTGTGTGTGTGGAGAGATAACCAGCAGTGACACCAGCGTGGAGAGCTGTCCAGTTCTAGTCCTTAAGTGGTCTAATGAATCTAGGTGGGCCATGTCACTGTGTGTCTCCCTGCGATGCACTGCTGATCATCAGAGCCAGCAGGTTCATATGCAGCTGCGGTGACTCCCTTGAGGAAAGGGGTGCAGCAGGAGTGGCACTCAAGGGCAGAAACATAAACACCATATTTCGCACTTCAGCAGCTAGGCAGACACACACTCTGTTCTGGTAGAGGGTGGAAGACGTGCTTACTGAGCAAAATGCTTTTGGAATACAGAGCAGCCTTGATGATAGCTTCCAGAACGAGGAAGATCTAAATTTGTGAACTGTACCAATATTAGTAGAGCTACATCCAAATGCTCACATGTGAAAATTGTGGCCGGCAGCCGGGTCCAAACTGAAAATGTCATATTGGTCACTTATGTCCCCCCATTTCTACTCTGTGTGTATTAACATGGTGACCCCAATCACAGATTACTGCACAGAATGGATTTAGTAGTGTCATGTCACATGATTTAAAAGGCATGCAATTGACTTCTTCAGTTTCCTGAAACAGTATCCAGACAAGCTGTTACAAATAGAATTGCTCTCTCAAAATGTAATAAATCTCAATAACTGATTGGTTCTAGATCTATATATAGAAATAGGACGGCATCCTGATCCTGACCCAAACTACAGGCTCCACATAGATGTCTCAAAGAAGGCTTTCTGGGAAGCTCATGTCCTTTTCAAGAAGGGCCACTGTCCCGTTAACTCCCCTGTGGTTTGTACCACGGGTGGCAAGCAGACAGACGATCATCATAACAATGATGCCGTCTTATGAAGGTAAAATTATACAATTTGTCTTTTTAAAATGTTGTTTTGCCTCCTCAAAAAAGGTCTCTGGTTAAACTCACGTTCGGCTGCAAATAGAGTTGTTTGTGTTTTCCAACATACAGACATACATTTTCATTTACCATATCACGTCTGTCATTTGCTACTGTGTCAAAGATGATTATTTTCCCTCTCGCCTCTGTCATGAAAATGTATACCAAGTAGAGAGGCTAATGTTTAAAAGAATTATTTCTCCTGTGAATGAATGGTACACAGGGCAGGTGTTTGAATGACTGCACCAATCCTGGTAGGGAATTAAAAGACTGATTATTGACAAGCATGTCTGAACCATATCTGGTTGCTTTCATTCTTTCTTTCTCCGACTGACTGCAGTGAATGTGTATTATTTCTATCATCTGGACCACAGTTAATCCAAGTGTGATATTTTAATGTTCTGAATTTGGTTGTGAAATATGACTTAGTTTTATTGCAAATTTGATCCCAAAATAAACCCCCCCCCAAAAAAAAACCAAGTTAAACCAACACAATGACTCCCACCTGTATAGCACAGTACTTTTCTGACAAGCCTACACATGCACACTCCCAAATACGGGCCGCAGACTCCTTCTCCTTGTTTCTAAAGTCAAAAGTCACACACCAAACCCCTATAATGACTTAATTAGTGCAATTTTCTTTTTTAATCCTTTCCATGTCAACTCTCACAGAGGGGGACCTTTGTCTCGTCTGCCCCCACACCCTCCAAAGCTCTGCTGCCTTTGTTATGCTGAGTATTAACATGTGTCAGTTTCACTGTGGCAGTCTTTCCCCCAGCCTGTTTAGATAAATGCCAATTCAAAGCCCTGCATGTCAGGAGAAATTATGGCATCACATCTTGTGTTGGAGAAAAGCCAGAAGTCTTTTTGTTTGCACACATGTCATTTAAATCTGGACTTGAAAAGACAGACCCTGTTCTCCTCAGTGACTCACACCCAGAGATCTAAGAGATTGAGGTGAACTAAAATTCATCATGTTACCCAGGAGGAAAAACAGTGTAGAAGGGTTATGGCAGCCTTGTCAAAACTGTTGGCTGTCAGCTTGTTCCTCATTTCTGGTTTGCGTCAACATGTTTGCACCTTTGCAAAGAGTATACCGTCACTTACATTATACTAAAATAAATAATTACACTACCTTTTTTTTTATTTCTGACCCAGTGATATCTCAACCCAACATGGATCCTGCTTTACAATGTTAGGTATATATTTCATGATACTGGCTTTGCTTGTTTATAAAGATAAACAACCATAGAATTATGGCCCATTGTGGAACTTCAGATATAATCAGTGGTGGACTGGCAATCTGGCATACCGGGCATTTTCCTGGTGTATTGGAAATGCAGGATTTTTAAGGCATTGATTGGGTTTACATCTTCTGCTTTAAGAAAATCTTCCTGTATCTGTGTGACGGATTTACTCATTGCATGGTTTAAGGTATGTCTTTGAAAGACTTGTACAGTTGTCAGGCGTATACACATTCAAGGGACTGAAAAGATGGGAAAAGTGGATGTTATCGAACGTGGTGCGCCGGTCTAATCCAAAATATCAGGGCCGATTTTTTTTTTTGTTCCAGTCCACCCTGGATATAATGTAAGCATTTGGGAATCATAACCCCAATAACACAGCTGGGACTACTCTACACTGCGGTTGTGGTACCAATATTCCCCTGAAACAGGCTGTGCAAATGGGACTAAAACATACATTTCCTACAGGTTTTTGCTTTTAACCTGTTGTCAGGCACACTGACACCTGGCCTGTTCGCCATATGGAAGCATGATCTTCCTTATTCACCTGCTAGCTTGTGCTCACGTAGTTGTGGGCCTGAGCATGCTAACTTCTCACCACTGAGCTACACGCAAGCTTGATATTTGGTAGGGAATCCCACAAGTTAGGATTGACAGGAGTAATATTGCGGGAGCACAGAGTGAAAAATCTACTCTCTTATCCGAATCTTCTGTAGAGAGAAGGGAGAAGTGCACACCCAAAGTGTAGGTACTTGGCTACAGCAAATGAGCAAACAAGTGAAAGGCAAGCAGAACAAAAACAAAGAAATTCTCACGCTGTCATTGTCCTGCATCAGATATTTCTCCATCTGCCCTCCTTTTATGGCCCAAATCGCGCTTGGCAGCTGAAAACATACAGCCATATCTCACGCCAAAGTCCAGTTCTCTCAACTGTGGCAGGAAAGATCATACCAGTTAAACAAATCAGACTGCAGGGGTCAGTTTCTTTAGGTGCAGCAAAGATTGCCCTATGCCGGTTGTCACTTAGACTTAACCGTAACTTTCTTGGAACTAACGGCAGTACAATATATGCATGTGTTTAAGTTTGTAAGACAAAAAACACCTGTGATGCCTCGATTTTGGAGAAGCTTTTTTGCCACAGACGTTCCAGTGACTTTACTACACCGCTCTATCTGAAACACATTTATTTACAAGGGCCAAACTCAGCCCTTTGAAACCTTACAGGCTCATACCTCCGGAGGTAAGCAAGCATGGAAGAGATAAGGCTAAGCCCCCTTCTCTCTTTTTCCCCTCCCTCTTTTCCCCACCTTTTCCTTTGCAATGTGCAGAGGCAGGAAAGGAGTGATATATCCACAACTCGGTTGTCCTTTTGTGGGCCTTAGATGCTTCCATATAAAGTTGTAGTCGTGACATTCATCGGTTATTGCACTGTGTGTGTGATGATTCTGACAGGCCAAACAATGTATGGCGTGGAGTCATGTGGGACCTCAGTGTGTCACCGATCCCCTGCTCTGTATGATGTAAGGCTTCAAGATCATTTGGCTCTTGTCATACACCATTAATGTTTCAACAAAATCTGATGATTCAACTGCCGCTACTTGAAAGAAATATTATGGAAACCACTTGCATTCACCTGTTTGTTTCTATGGGAACCTAGGCATTGTTGCCAGATCAAGCTATTTTTGTCTACAGAGTGAAACCTTTTTTCTCTGATACTTATTCCCAGTTGCTTTAAGATTTGTGGTGCTGATGAGCTGGCATCATACATTTATTTCCTTGGAAGGACTAAACAAAAAGTAACAGAGCATGATTTGCCTTTTTTCCCCACCATTACAGTGAAACATTGTCTTTCTTAAGTGTAGCAGCTAACAGCATGTGCCATTTTTTTGGAATATGTATCCTTGTGGCGTCAAGCAAGGAGGTAGCGAGCCTTGGGGGGATGGTCTTCCACCTTTCAATCAGTCTATGTAGCTACAAACAGATGGAGGGATGGCTAAAGCTCCTCCTCCTCAGAGTATAACAATAATGGTTGCAGAGACCAGGCCATTATGGAAGAGCTGCATTGTTTTTCACTTTTTGGCAAAAACAATTGCCAAGTTATGTTCCTTGTTGTTCATCCTTCAGCACTGAGCCATTGTTTTATAGCTAAATAAGGCAGAGGCAGACTCTGTAACAAGAATCACTCAGCTGAAGTGAATCATGCTGATTTGTTTTGTTTTTGTTCAAAATTATTATTATAAACACGGGAAATTGGCATTTCGTTCCCAAAGGTAGCTCTCAATGTCTGAATAGTAATAATTTACGCCGAGCCCTGAAACAGATTCAGGGTTTCCATTACATTTTCTGACTCAAAGTGAATGATAAAAGAAAGCAGCCAGTTTTAGCGACATACTCTAACAATATTGCCCCATTTCCACTGGCCAAGAAACCCACAAACACCGGCTTTGTTTTCCTGCAATGGGAACAGCTTTAATTAAGATTGAGTCCCAGGTAACTGACCCTGACCCTGCAGTTGACATAGGTATTCATAGGCTTGGCTAAAAACAAGTTCCTCTCATCTCAGAGACACTTAGCGTGAGCAGTCAGAGCTCCGCTGTTAACAACATACACGTTAGAATAAAAGAGGCCTGTAACCTCTGCTGGTAACTTATGTGACTTTACATCATCCCAAAAGGAGTAGTGAAAGATTCAAATCTACAACTTTTCAGAGGGGAGTTTGTGCGGTCACTATACCTGCATCTCCATTACCCCTAGAATTGCGCAAAACCTAAATATCGCTATTAAAAAAAAAGGAAACGGAAACACCTAAATTTCAAAAAAACCTCTCAAAAAAATCGCTAAAAAGTTTTAACACGCTCATGAGATGGTTTTTCAGACGTGTCGACGTAGAAGAATATTGCAAATGTTCTTTGGAAACACTTATTTCGCATTGACACATCGCTGGACGTGACGTAGGGACTCATGTTCAATCACTCATTCATGTCCGCTCCCATACATGAGCTATCACTCGCTGCCTTCATCTTGTGATGAGAACAGCAGCAACAGCAGCAGTGACAACCGAAATAGCTGCTCCAAAAGGCAAATTGTTTTGTACCTCCATCCTCCTCAAAGTGGAGTCTCGTGGGATGAGATTTTATGCGCTCAACACCATTCAATGGAAACACCTGCAAATCGCAATTGTACTTTGTTGACATTTTAGAAATACTGCTTTTATTTTGCGAAAAACTGTAATGGAAATGCAGTTTATTACTCCTTTTATCAGGGACATGGCAAATCACCACTGACAGATACATAAGTGCTCTACTAGGTTCATTTTCTCCCCAAACATTGATATTTCTGATGGATTATGTCGTTGTGTCATGCACCCATGTCCCCCTTTCTCAACAGCTGTCAGACTAAGTGGTGACAGCAGCTTAATAATCTTATTAAACTCATTCAGAAAGTATGGGAGGCCTCCAGTTTGTGCTCATGTTAAACTGTCTCTGCAGTTCAGTATACTTTCGAACTTCAGATATGATTCAATGACTAACTAGTTTTATAATTGCACTGCCTTGTATTACTTCTGACTCAATGGGGTGACCATTTAAATCATTTATAAACACCCTATTTTGCTGTTGTGTGTGTGTGTGTGTGTGTGTGTGTGTGTGTGTGTGTGTGCGCGCGCGTGTGTGTGTGTGTGTGTGTGTGTTTCTGAGTAGTTTTCTGTCATTTAATATGCCTTCAGGAAAACGTTATGTCTTGTCAACTGTTGTCACACAAGTAGTTGTATCCACTTTCACAATCTATCGTGGTTCCACAGCCTGTGATTTAATGGTCATTTTGTTGTCTGCAATCACATCCGTTCCCTTCCCCTGGTGCCCAGTGGTGAAATAACAGGCTCATCCACAAAACCCAGGACCACACTTGAATAATCACTGTAATTTAAGCTATCAAATCATAATGGGAGGATGAGATTACCTTCTTTCCTCAGTTTGAGTGTATGTATGTGTTGGTGAATCTGTATATGGTGAGTAGCTAAGCAGGTTTATATTGCTTGGGCCTGTAGGCATGGGTTAATGTGTTCAGATTGCTCACATTTGTTCTCCTATTTTCCAAGTGAGAAAAGGGGATTTTTATTCTTTGTTGTTTTGCTGTTTTTCCACTTCAGAGTTTTCTGTCTTGGGTGAGCTGTTTGCTAGTTTTTTTTGGGACTGCCGGAATAACCAACTTGTGTTGTTAAGTGAAATAAGATAAGGAGCTATCCACACCTGCTATCCTAACCCTGCATCCTGGGAGTGTAGGGTTACAGCTGGATCGTAGGGGTCTATGAGCTCTGCCAGATAGAAAAGTGCCTGATTGTTGAGGGCTTCACTGCATGAAAAGTGGGATTTTCGTCCCTGTAAATGCCCGCAGATCCCTCAAATTTCCATCAGTATACGGCAATTTACAACAATCAAATGCCGCATTTGCTGTGCCAGAAACTGTCGGAAATGACTCACGAGAGCCCACGGGGGGTCTGATTTGCATATGAACAGTGGTGAAACCGTGGCTGGCCAGAGAATGATGTAAGGACTGACTTGAATTTCTTCACTCACTGTTGGATGAAACTGCTAATTTTAAACAAGAAAAAAACACTTGTGATTGGTTGAGAGATCTGTCCCTGAATGTAAACTCCTCCCTCCCCTCCTGCAATAATAAAATATGAATAATCATATTTATTCATTCATATTCTTGTGATTTGCTCTCATGTTGTATATTCATGGAATTGTTATCCTGAGAACTACACCATTATTACCACGAAGGAGTTTATTGAGAAAAGGAATGACAAACAAGAACAAGTTTATGCAAAAAAAGGTTTATTGTGACCAACGCACACAACCATTTACAGACACATAACGGATGTACAACTATTTACAAATACAACTATTTACAAAGAAACCCACACAACCTCCTGCACGAGGAGCCTACAATTCTACAGCACTCTAAACCGTCTCCTTGCAGCCTGGAATGTCTCCACTGTGTCTGCACTCAGTTGTCTGCAGTGCGTAGGGTTGTATTTGGGTTTCGTCTCCATTCCAGACTGCAGCTTTGAACAGAGGTCAGATAGCGCTTTGCTCCGAGAGGATGGAGTTCGCACAATTCATCCCGACAAACTACCAACAACTGTGTTTTCCTCATCCGACATCAAACCTATGGGTCGCGCACTTCCAGAGCTCCTCCTCATGGTCTGCTAGCACACTCCGTCTTGCTTCCAGCAGCTGGAATCAATAAAGATAATCAGAACTACACAATGCACTGTGTATAGACACAACACATATGAATGCACCTGAATAATAGTCACACTGACCTACAACCAGTCTAATCTAATAAGTCTTACCCTCTTTCTTCTGGCACGACTCTGAGCTGAACTCCTCACAGCTCCCGCTTGTGCCGCCATTTCTGGCTGATTTAACCAGAAGCTCCTACGTCTCGTAGTGGGTCTCACAGGGAGCTGGAAAACAATTAAATTTGAATAAAACATAAAAGCCACAGTAAAATTGAACAAGGAATGAAAAAACAGTAAAAGCTACTTACACACAATGTCGTCATTCTCAGTACCAAGTAAATGTGGACTTGCAGACAGCGCTCCAAGTAAATAAGAGGTCCCTGCCTCATTATGAGGCGAGGTCGTAACTTGTCTCCCAACATTTCCTAGTTTAACTAGTCACCAAACATATTCTTATTGCAGTTTTGTGACTGTGAACCCATCTTCTGTCTCCTGGGTAAAATGACGAGAAAACCCGCTGATGGCATTCAGCAGTTTTTTTTCTCATCGGTCTGTGGACTTGCTGAGGGACATTGATCGCATCCATGAAGAGGAGTTGAAGGGGACTTGAAAGTGAAAGGCTACCCAGTCATTGTAGAACACCAAACAAAGCAAAAGCACAAAAGAATGTGAAAACTACTAAGATAGAAACATGTCTGTTTATATCTTCATCCTGCGAGTTGTTCCTTTTGAGTCGACAATCACCTCACACGTAATTGGACGAGAGCTAGGAGGCTCATTGGCCTCCTCCAATCAGATGCGAGGTCATCTTTACACCGGAAGAACCCGCAAGAGGAGCTTGTATAGTGAGATCAGCGTTACGTAGTTCTGAACCTAAACGTGCTTATTTTGGCACTCATCAGTTGAACAATGGATGCCACGAGACCAAAGAGAAGACCTCTGCACTTCCGTGACCACTGCGACAGTGAACTGTGCCATACACT